>NC_056745.1:1336332431-1336372431 GCF_019279795.1 Protopterus annectens
TCAGCAGCACTACATACAAAGCTCCATGAGAACTAGTACCTAGTAGTACTTATACAACATACAGAATGCTCAGGTAACATTCAGCAGCACTACATACAAAGCTCCATGAGAACTATTACCTAGTAGTACTTATACAACATACAGAATGCTCAGGTAACATTCAGCAGCACTACATACAAAGCTCCATGAGAACTATTACCTAGTAGTACTTATACAACATACAGAATGCTCAGGTAACATTCAGCAGCACTACATACAAAGCTCCATAAGAACTAGTACCTAGTAGTACTTACACAACATACAGAATGCTCAGGTAACATTCAGCAGCACTACATACAAAGCTCCATGAGAACTAGTACCTAGTAGTACTTATACAACATACAGAATGCTCAGGTAACATTCAGCAGCACTACATACAAAGCTCCATAAGAACTAGTACCTAGTAGTACTTACACAACATACAGAATGCTCAGGTAACATTCAGCAGCACTACATACAAAGCTCCATGAGAACTATTACCTAGTAGTACTTATACAACATACAGAATGCTCAGGTAACATTCAGCAGCACTACATACAAAGCTCCATGAGAACTATTACCTAGTAGTACTTACACAACATACAGAATGCTCAGGTAACATTCAGCAGCACTACATACAAAGCTCCATGAGAACTATTTACTTAGTAGTACTTGTACAACATACAGAATGCTCAGGTAACATTCAGCAGCACTACATACAAAGCTCCATGAGAACTATTACCTAGTAGTACTTATACAACATACAGAATGCTCAGGTAACATTCAGCAGCACTACATACAAAGCTCCATGAGAACTATTACCTAGTAGTACTTATACAACATACAGAATGCTCAGGTAACATTCAGCAGCACTACATACAAAGCTCCATGAGAACTATTACCTAGTAGTACTTATACAACATACAGAATGCTCAGGTAACATTCAGCAGCACTACATACAAAGCTCCATGAGAACTATTACCTAGTCGTACTTATACAACATACAGAATGCTCAGGTAACATTCAGCAGCACTACATACAAAGCTCCATGAGAACTATTAACTAGTAGTACTTATACAACATACAGAAAGCTCAGGTAACATTCAGCAGCACTACATACAAAGCTCCATGAGAACTATTACCTAGTAGTACTTACACAACATACAGAATGCTCAGGTAACATTCAGCAGCACTACATACAAAGCTCCATGAGAACTAGTACCTAGTAGTACTTATGCAACATACAGAATGCTGAGGTAACATTAGCAGCACCACATACAAATCTCCATGAGAACTAGTACCTAGTAGTACTTATACAACATACAGAATGCTCAGGTAACATTCAGCAGCACTACATACAAAGCTCCATGAGAACTATTTACAGTAGCACTTATACAACATACAGAATGCTTAGGTAACATTAGCAGCCCTACATACAAAGCTCCATAAGAACTAGTACCTACTAGTACTTATACAACATACAGAATGCTCAGGTAACATTCAGCAGCACTACATACAAAGCTCCATGAGAACTATTACCTAGTAGTACTTATACAACATACAGAATGCTCAAGTAACATTCAGCAACACTGCCTACAAAGCTCCATGGGAATTATTACCTAGTAGTAATTATACAAACTACAGAATCCTCAGGAAACATTCAGCAGCACAACATACAAAGCTCCACGAGAACTGTTACCTAGTAGTACTTACACAACATACAGAATGCTCAGGTAACATTCAGCAGCACTACATACAAAGCTCCATGAGAACTATTACCTAGTAGTACTTATACAACATACAGAATGCTCAGGTAACATTCAGCAGCACTACATACAAAGCTCCATGAGAACTATTTACAGTAGTACTTGTACAACCTACAGAATGCTCAGGTAACATTCAGCAGCACTAAATACAAAGCTCCATAAGAACTATTTACCTAGTAGTACTTGCACAACATACATAATGCTCAGGTAACATTCAGCAGCACTACATACAAAGCTCCATGAGAACTATTACCAAGTAGTACTTATACAACATACAGTATGCTCAGGTAACATTCAGCAGCACTACATACAAAGCTCCATGAGAACTATTAACTAGTAGTAGTTATACAACATACAGAAAGCTCGGGTAACATTCAGCAGCACTACATACAAAGCTCCATGAGAATTATTACCTAGTAGTAGTAATTATACAAACTACAGAATCCTCAGGAAACATTCAGCAGCACAACATACAAAGCTCCATGAGAACTGTTACCTAGTAGTACTTACACAACATACAGAATGCTCAGGTAACATTCAGCAGCACTACATACAAAGCTCCATGGGAACTATTACCTAGTAGTACTTATACAACATACAGAATGCTCAAGTAACATTCAGCAACACTGCCTACAAAGCTCCATGAGAATTATTACCTAGTAGAATGCTCAGGTAACATTCCGCAGCACTACATACAAAGCTCCATGGGAACTATTACCTAGTAGTACTTATACAACATACAGAATGCTCAGGTAACATTCAGCAGCACTACATACAAAGCTCCATGAGAACTATTACCTAGTAGTACTTACACAACATACAGAATGCTCAGGTAACATTCAGCAGCACTACATACAAAGCTCCATGAGAACTATTACCTAGTAGTACTTATACAACATACAGAATGCTCAGGTAACATTCAGCAGCACTACATACAAAGCTCCATGAGAACTAGTACCTAGTAGTACTTATACAACATACAGAATGCTGAGGTAACATTAGCAGCATTACATACAAAGCTCCATGAGAACTAGTACCTAGTAGTCCTTATACAACATACAGAATGCTCAGGTAACATTAGCAGCCCTACATACAAAGCTCCATGAGAACTAGTACCTAGTAGTACTTATACAACATACAGAATGCTCAGGTAACATTCAGCAGCACTACATACAAAGCTCCATAAGAACTATTTACAGTAGTACTATACAACATACAGAATGCTCAGGTAACATTCAGCAGCACTACATACAAAGCTCCATGAGAACTATTTACCTAGTAGTACTATACAACATACAGAATGCTCAGATAACATTCAGCAGCATTACATACAAAGTTCCATTAGAACTATTTACAGTAGTACTATACAACATACAGAATGCTCAGGTAACATTCAGCAGCATTGCATGCAAAGTTCCATGAGAACTATTTACAGTAGTTCTTACACAATCTACAGAGTGCTCAATTAACAAAAGCAGCATTACATACAAAGCTCCATGAGAAGTATTTATAGTACTACACAACATACAGAATGCTCAGGTAACATTCAGCAGCATTACATACAAAGCTCCATAAGAACTATTTACAGTAGTACTTATACAACATACAGAATGCTCAAGTAACATTCAGCAGCACTACATACAAAGCTCCATAAGAACTATTTACCTAGTAGTACTATACAACATACAGAATGCTCAGGTAACATTCAGCAGCACTGCATACAAAGCTCCATGAGAACTATTTACAGTAGTACTTATACAACATACAGTATGCTCAGGTAACATTCAGCAGCATTACATACAAAGCTCCATAAGAACTATTTACAGTAGTACTTATACAACATACAGAAAGCTCAGGTAACATTCAACAGCATTACGTACAAAGCTCCATCAGAACTATTACCTAGTCGTACTTATACAACATACAAAATGCTCAGGTAACATTCAGCAGCATTACATACAAAGCTCCATAAGAACTATTTACAGTAGTACTACACAACATACCGAATGCTCAGGTAACATTAGCAGCATTACCTACAAAGCTCCATAAGAACAATTTACAGTAGTACTTTACAACATACAGAATTCTCAGCTAACATTAGCAGCATTACCTACAAAGCTCCATAAGAACTATTTACCTAGTAGTACTTACACAACATACGGAATGCTCAGGTAACATTCAGCAGCACTACATACAAAGCTCCATAAGAACTATTTACAGTAGTACTTATAAAGCATACAGTATGCTCAGGTAACATTCAGCAGCATTACATACAAAGCTCCATCAGAACTATTACCTAATAGTACTTAACAGAACATACAGAATGCTCAGGTAACATTCAGCAGCATTACATACAAAGCCCCATAAGAACTATTTACAGTAGTACTATACAACATACAGAATGATCAGTTAACATTAGCAGCAATACCTACAAAGCTCCAGAAGAACTATTTACAGAAGTTCTATACAAACATACAGAATAGTCAGGGAACGTTAGCAGCATTACATACAAAGCCCCATAAGAACTAGTACCTAGTAGTACTTATACAACATACAGAATGCTCAGGTAACATTCAGCAGCATTATATACAAAGCCCCATAAGAATTTTTTACAGTAGTACTATACAACATATAGAATGCTCTGTAACATTAGCAGCATTATATACAAAGTCCCATAAGAACTATTTACAGTAGTACTTATACAACATACAGTATGCTCAGGTAACATTAGCAGCACTACATACAAAGCCACATAAGAACTATTTACAGTAGTACTATACAACATACAGAATGCTCAGGTAACATTAGCAGCATTACATACAAAGCCCCATAAGAACTATTTACAGTAGTACGATAGAACATACAGAATGCTCATCAACATTAGCAGAATTACCTAGAAAGCTCCATAAGAATTATTTATAGTAGAACTATACAAAATACAGAATGCTCAGGTAACATTAGCAGCATTACCTACAAAGCACCATAAGAACTATTTACAGTAGTACTATACAACATACAGAATGCTCAGGTAACATTAACAGCATTGCATACAAAGCTCCATAAGAACTATTTACAGTAGTACTATACATCATACAGAATGCTCAGGTAGCATTAACAGCATTGCATACAAAGCTCCATAAGAACTATTTACAGTAGTACAATACAACATGCAGAATGCTCAGTAAGATTAGCAGCATTACATACAAAGCGCAATAACAAGTATTTACAGTAGCACTATAGAATATACAAATGCTCAGGTAACATTAACGGCATTACATGCAAAGGCCCATAAGATCTATTTACAGGAGTACTATACAACATACAGAGTGCTCAGGTAACATTAACAGCATTACATACAAAGCTCCATAAGAACAATTTACAGTAGTACTTATACAACATACAGAATGCTCAGGTAACATTAAGCAGCATTACATACAAAGTTCCATAAGAACTACTTACAGTAGTACTATACAAACATACAGAATGCTCAGGTAACATTAACAGTATTACATACAAAGCCCCATAAGAACTATTGACAATAGTACTATACAACATACAGAAAGCCCAGGTAAAATTAACAACATTGCATACAAGGCCACATAAGAATTATTTATAGTAGTACTATACAACATACAGAATGCTCAGGTAACATTAACAGCATTACATACAAAGCCCCATAAGAACTATTTACAGTAGTACAATACAACATACAGAATGCTCAGTAAGATTAGCAGCATTACATACAAAGCCCAATAAGAAGTATTTACAGTAGTACTATACAACATACAGAATGCTCAGGTAACATTAACAGCATTACATGCAAAGCCCCATAAGATCTATTTACAGTAGTACTATACAACATACAGAATGCTCAGGTAACATTAGCAGCATTACATACAAAGCCCCATAAGAACTATTTACAGTAGTACTATACAACATACAGAATGCTCAGGTAACATTAACAGCATTACATACAAAGCTCCCTAAGAACTACTTACAGTAGTACTATACAACATACAGAATGCTCAGGTAACATTAACAGCATTACATACAAAGCCCCATAAGAACTATTTACAGTAGTACTATACAACATACAGAATGCTCAGGTAACATTAGCAGCATTACATACAAAGCCCCATAAGAACTATTTACAGTAGTACTATACAAAATACAGAATGCTCAGGTAACATTAGCAGCATTACATACAAAGCCCCATAAGAACTATTTACAGTAGTACTATACAACATACAGAATGCTCAGGTAACATTAACAGCATTACATACAAAGCCCCATAAGAACTATTTACAGTAGTACTATACAACATACAGAATGCTCAGGTAACATTCACAGCATTACATACAAATCCCCATAAGTACTATTTACAGTAGTACATATACAACATACAGAATGCTCAGGTAACATTAGCAACATTACATACAAGGCTCCATGATAACTATCTACAGTAGTACATATACAACATACAGAATGCTCAGGTAACATTAACAGCATTGCATACAAAGCTCCATAAGAACTATTTACAGTAGTATAATACAACATGTAGAATGCTCAGTAAGATTAGCAGCATTACATACAAAGCGCAATAACAAGTATTTACAGTAGTTCTATAGAACCTACAAATGCTCAGGTAACATTAACGGCATTACATGCAAAGGCCCATAAGATCTATTTACAGGAGTACTATACAACATACAGAGTGCTCAGGTAACATTAACAGCATTACATACAAAGCTCCATAAGAACTACTTACAGTAGTACTATACAAACATACAGAATGCTCAGGTAAAATTAACAGTATTACATACAAGGCTGCATAAGAACTATTTACAGTAGTACTATACAACATACAGAATAGTCAGGTAATATTAGCAGCATTACATACAAGGCCCCATAAAAACTAGTTATAGTAGTACTATACAACATAGAACTGCTCAGGTAACATTAGCAGCATTACATACAAAGCCCCATAAGAACTATTTACAGTAGTACTATACAACATACAGAATGCTCAGTAACATTAGCAGCATTACCTACAAAGCCCCATAAGAACTATTTACAGTAGTACTATACAACATACAGAATGCTCAGGTAACATTAGCAGCATTACATACAAAGCCCCATAAGAACTATTTACAGTAGTACTATACAAGATAGAGAAGGCTACGGTAACACTAGCAGCATTACGTACAAAGCCCCATTAGAAGTATTTACAGTAGTACTTCACAACTTACAGAATGCTCATTAAAACTAGCAGCATTACATGCATAGCTCCAAAAGAACTATTTACAGTAGTACTATACAACATACAGAATGCTCAGTAACATTAGCAGCATTACATACAAAGCCCCATAAGAACTATTTATAGTAGTACTATACAACATACAGAATGCTCAGGTAACATTAGCAGCATTACATACAAAGCCCCATAAGAACTATTTACAGTAGTACTATACAACATACAGAATGCTCAGGTAACATTAACAGCATTACATACAAAGATCCATAAGAACTATTTACAGTAGTACTATACAACATCCAGATTGCTCAGGTAACATTAGCAGCATTACATACAAAGTCCCATAAGAACTATTTACAGTAGTACTATACAACATACAGAATGCTCAGGTAACATTAGCAGCATTACATACAAAGCCCCATAAGAACTATTTACAGTAGTACTATACAACATACAGAATGCTCAGGTAACATTAACAGCATTACATACAAAGCCCCATAAGAACTATTTACAGTAGTACTATACAACATACAGAATGCTGAGATAACATTAACAGCATTACATACAAAGCCCCATAAGAACTATTTACAGTAGTACTATACAACATACAGAATGCTCAGGTAACATTAACAGCATTACATACAAAGCTCCATAAGAACTTTTTACAGTAGCTCTATACAACATACAGAATGCTAAGGTAAAATTTGCAGCATTACATAAAAAGCCACATAAGAACTATTTACAGTAGTACTATACCACATACAGAATGCTCAGTAACATTAGCAGCATTACATACAAATCCCCATAATAACTAATTACAATAGTACTATACAACATACAGAATGCTCAGGTAACATTAACAGCATTACATACAAAGCCCCATAAGAACTATTTACAGTAGTACTATACAACATACAGAATGCTCAGTTAACATTAGCAGCATTACATACAAAGCCCCATAAGAACTATTTACAGTAGTACTATACAACATACAGAATGCTCAGTTAACATTAGCAGCATTACATACAAAGCTCCATAAGAACTATTTACAGTAGTACTATACAACATACAGAATGCTCAGGTAACATTAACAGCATTACATACAAAGCCCCATAAGAACTATTTACAGTAGTACTATACAACATACAGAATGCTCAGTTAACATTAGCAGCATTACATACAAAGCTCCATAAGAACTATATACAGTAGTACTATGCAGCACACAGAATGCTTAGTTAAAATTAGCAGCATTACATACAAAGCCCCATAAGAACTATTTACAGTAGTACTATACAACATACAGAATGCTCAGGTAACATTAACAGCATTACATACAAAGCCCCATAAGAACTATTTACAGTAGTACTATACAACATACAGAATGCTCAGGAAACATTAACAGCATTACATACAAAGCCCCATAAGAACTATTTACAGTAGTACTATACAACATACAGAATGCTCAGGTAACATTAGCAGCATTACATACAAAGCCCCATAAGAACTATTTACAGTAGTACTATACAACATACAGAATGCTCAGGTAACATTATCAGCATTACATACAAAGCCCCATAAGAACTATTTACAGTAGTACTATACAACATACAGAATGCTCAGGTAACATTAGCAGCATTACATACAAAGCCCCATAAGAACTATTTACAGTAGTACTATACAACATACAGAATGCTCAGGTAACATTAGCAGCATTACATACAAAGCCCCATAAGAACTATTTACAGTAGTACTATACAACATACAGAATGCTCAGGTAACATTAACAGCATTACATACAAAGCCCCATAAGAACTATTTACAGTAGTACTATACAACATACAGAATGCTCAGGTAACATTAGCAGCATTACATACAAAGCCCCATAAGAACTATTTACAGTAGTACTATACAACATACAGAATGCTCAGGTAACATTAACAGCATTACATACAAAGCCCCATAAGAACTATTTACAGTAGTACTATACAACATACAGAATGCTCAGGTAACATTAGCAGCATTACATACAAAGCCCCATAAGAACTATTTACAGTAGTACTATACAACATACAGAATGCTCAGGTAACATTAGCAGCATTACATACAAAGCCCCATAAGAACTATTTACAGTAGTACTATACAACATACAGAATGCTCAGGTAACATTAACAGCATTACATACAAAGCCCCATAAGAACTATTTACAGTAGTACTATACAACATACAGAATGCTCAGGTAACATTAACAGCATTACATACAAAGCCCCATAAGAACTATTTACAGTAGTACTATACAACATACAGAATGCTCAGTAACATTAGCAGCATTACATACAAAGCCCCATAAGAACTATTTACAGTAGTACTATACAACATACAGAATGCTCAGGTAACATTAACAGCATTACATACAAAGCCCCATAAGAACTATTTACAGTAGTACTATACAACATACAGAATGCTCAGGTAACATTAACAGCATTACATACAAAGCCCCATAAGAACTATTTACAGTAGTACTATACAACATACAGAATGCTCAGGTAACATTAGCAGCATTACATACAAAGCCCCATAAGAACTATTTACAGTAGTACTATACAACATACAGAATGCTCAGGTAACATTAACAGCATTACATACAAAGCCCCATAAGAACTATTTACAGTAGTACTATACAACATACAGAATGCTCAGGTAACATTAGCAGCATTACCTACAAAGCCCCATAAGAACTATTTACAGTAGTACAATACAACATACAGAATCCTTAGTAACATTAGCAGCATTACATACAAAGCCCATTTAGAAGTATTTACAGTAGTACTATACAACATTCAGAAAGCTCAGGAATCATTAACAGCAGTACATACAAAGCCCCATAAGAACTATTTACAGTAGTACTATACAACATACAGAATGCTCAGGTAACATTAACAGCATTACATACAAAGCCCCATAAGAACTATTTACAGTAGTACTATACAACATACAGAATGCTCAGGTAACATTAGCAGCATTACATACAAAGCCCCATAAGAACTATTTACAGTAGTACTATACAACATACAGAATGCTCAGGTAACATTAGCAGCATTACATACAAAGCTCCATAAGAACTATTTACAGTAGTACTATACAACATACAGAATGCTCAGGTAACATTAACAGCATTACATACAAAGCTCCATAAGAACTATTTACAGTAGTACTATACAACATACAGAATGCTCAGGTAACATTAACAGCATTACATACAAAGCCCCATAAGAACTATTTACAGTAGTACTATACAACATACAGAATGCTCAGGTAACATTAACAGCATTACATACAAAGCCCCATAAGAACTATTTACAGTAGTACTATACAACATACAGAATGCTCAGGTAACATTAACAGCATTACATACAAAGCCCCATAAGAACTATTTACAGTAGTACTATACAACATACAGAATGCTCAGGTAACATTAGCAGCATTACATACAAAGCCCCATAAGAACTATTTACAGTAGTACTATACAACATACAGAATGCTCAGTAACATTAGCAGCATTACATACAAAGCCCCATAAGAACTATTTACAGTAGTACTATACAACATACAGAATGCTCAGGTAACATTAGCAGCATTACATACAAAGCCCCATAAGAACTATTTACAGTAGTACTATACAACATACAGAATGCTCAGGTAACATTAGCAGCATTACATACAAAGCCCCATAAGAACTATTTACAGTAGTACTATACAACATACAGAATGCTCAGGTAACATTAACAGCATTACATACAAAGCCCCATAAGAACTATTTACAGTAGTACTATACAACATACAGAATGCTCAGGTAACATTAACAGCATTACATACAAAGCCCCATAAGAACTATTTACAGTAGTACTACACAACATACAGAATGCTCAGGTAACATTAACAGCATTACATGCAAAGCTCCTTAAGAACTATTTACAGTAGTTCTATACAACATACAGAATGCTAAGGTAAAATTTGCAGCATTACATACAAAGCCACATAAGAACTATTTACAGTAGTACTATACAACATACAGAATGCTCAGTAACATTAGCAGCATTACATACAAAGCCCCATAAGAACTATTTACAGTAGTACTATACAACATACAGAATGCTCAGGTAACATTAACAGCATTACATACAAAGCCCCATAAGAACTATTTACAGTAGTACTATACAACATACAGAATGCTCAGGTAACATTAGCAGCATTACATACAAAGCCCCATAAGAACTATTTACAGTAGTACTATGCAACATACAGAATGCTCAGTTAACATTAGCAGCATTACATACAAAGCCCCATAAGAACTATTTACAGTAGTACTATACAACATACAGAATGCTCAGGTAACATTAGCAGCATTACATACAAAGCCCCATAAGAACTATTTACAGTAGTACTATACAACATACAGAATGCTCAGGTAACATTAGCAGCATTACATACAAAGCCCCATAAGAACTATTTACAGTAGTACTATACAACATACAGAATGCTCAGGTAACATTAACAGCATTACATACAAAGCCCCATAAGAACTATTTACAGTAGTACTATACAACATACAGAATGCTCAGGTAATATTTGCAGCATTACATAAAAAGCCCCATAAGAACTATTTACAGTAGTACTATAAAACATACAGAATGCTCAGGTAACATTAGCAGCATTACATACAAAGCCCCATAAGAACTATTTACAGTAGTACTATACAACATACAGAATGCTCAGGTAACATTAGCAGCATTACATACAAAGCCCCATAAGAACTATTTACAGTAGTACTATACAACATACAGAATGCTCAGGTAACATTAGCAGCATTACCTACAAAGCCCCATAAGAACTATTTACAGTAGTACTATACAACATACAGAATGCTCAGGTAACATTAACAGCATTACATACAAAGCCCCATAAGAACTATTTACAGTAGTACTATACAACATACAGAATGCTCAGGTAACATTAACAGCATTACATACAAAGCCCCATAAGAACTATTTACAGTAGTACTATACAACATACAGAATGCTCAGGTAACATTAGCAGCATTACATACAAAGCCCCATAAGAACTATTTACAGTAGTACTATACAACATACAGAATGCTCAGTAACATTAGCAGCATTACATACAAAGCCCCATAAGAACTATTTACAGTAGTACTATACAACATACAGAATGCTCAGGTAACATTAACATTAGCAGCATTACATACAAAGCTCCATAAGAACTATTTACAGTAGTACTATACAACATACAGAATGCTCAGGTAACATTAACAGCATTACATACAAAGCCCCATAAGAACTATTTACAGTAGTACTATACAACATACAGAATGCTCAGGTAACATTAGCAGCATTACATACAAAGCCCCATAAGAACTATTTACAGTAGTACTATACAACATACAGAATGCTCAGGTAACATTAACAGCATTACATACAAAGCCCCATAAGAACTATTTACAGTAGTACTATACAACATACAGAATGCTCAGGTAACATTAACAGCATTACATACAAAGCCCCATAAGAACTATTTACAGTAGTACTATACAACATACAGAATGCTCAGGTAACATTAGCAGCATTACCTACAAAGCCCCATAAGAACTATTTACAGTAGTACTATACAACATACAGAATGCTCAGGTAACATTAGCAGCATTACATACAAAGCCCCATAAGAACTATTTACAGTAGTACTATACAACATACAGAATGCTCAGGTAACATTAACAGCATTACATACAAAGCCCCATAAGAACTATTTACAGTAGTACTATACAACATACAGAATGCTCAGGTAACATTAGCAGCATTACATACAAAGCCCCATAAGAACTATTTACAGTAGTACTATACAACATAAAGAATGCTCTGGTAACATTAGCAGCATTACATACAAAGCCCCATAAGAACTATTTACAGTATTACTATACAACATACAGAATGCTCAGGTAACATTAGCAGCATTACATACAAAGCCCCATAAGAACTATTTACAGTAGTACTATACAACATACAGAATGCTCAGGTAACATTAGCAGCATTACATACAAAGCCCCATAAGAACTATTTACAGTAGTACTATACAACATACAGAATGCTCAGGTAACATTAACAGCATTACATACAAAGCCCCATAAGAACTATTTACAGTAGTACTATACAACATACAGAATGCTCAGGTAACATTAGCAGCATTACATACAAAGCCCCATAAGAACTATTTACAGTAGTACTATACAACATACAGAATGCTCAGGTAACATTAACAGCATTACATACAAAGCCCCATAAGAACTATTTACAGTAGTACTATACAACATACAGAATGCTCAGGTAACATTAGCAGCATTACATACAAAGCCCGTAAGAACTATGTACAGTAGTACTATACAACATACAGAATGCTCAGTTAACATTAGCAGCATTACATACAAAGCCCCATAAGAACTATTTACAGTAGTACTATACAACATACAGAATGCTCAGGTAACATTAACAGCATTACATACAAAGCCCCATAAGAACTATTTACAGTAGTACTATACAACATACAGAATGCTCAGGTAACATTAGCAGCATTACATACAAAGCCCCATAAGAACTATTTACAGTAGTACTATACAACATACAGAATGCTCAGTTAACATTAGCAGCATTACATACAAAGCCCCATAAGAACTATTTACAGTAGTACTATACAACATACAGAATGCTCAGGTAACATTAGCAGCATTACATACAAAGCCCCATAAGAACTATTTACAGTAGTACTATACAACATACAGAATGCTCAGGTAACATTAACAGCATTACATACAAAGCCCCATAAGAACTATTTACAGTAGTACTATACAACATACAGAATGCTCAGGTAACATTAACAGCATTACATACAAAGCCCCATAAGAACTATTTACAGTAGTACTATACAACATACAGAATGCTCAGGTAACATTAGCAGCATTACATACAAAGCCCCATAAGAACTATTTACAGTAGTACTATACAACATACAGAATGCTCAGGTAACATTAGCAGCATTACATACAAAGCCCCATAAGAACTATTTACAGTAGTACTATACAACATACAGAATGCTCAGGTAACATTAGAAGCATTCCATACAAAGCCCCATAAGAACTATTTACAGTAGTACTATACAACATACAGAATGCTCATTAACATTAGCAGCATTACATACAAAGCCCCATAAGAACTATTTACAGTAGTACTATACAACATACAGAATGCTCAGGTAACATTAGCAGCATTACCTACAAAGCCCCATAAGAACTATTTACAGTAGTACTATACAACATACAGAATGCTCAGGTAACACTAGTAGCATTACCTTCAAAGCCCCATAAGAACTATTTACAGTAGTACTATATAACATACAGAATGCTGCATAACATTAGCAGCATTACATACAAAGCCCAGTTAGAACTCTTTACAGTAGTACTATACAACATGCAGAAAGCTCAGGAAACATTAACAGCATTACATGGAAAGCCCCATAAGATCTATTTACAGTAGTACCATATACAACACACAGAATGCTCAGGTAACATTAACAGCATTACATACAAAGCCCCATAAGAACTATTTACAGTAGTACTATACAACATACAGAATGCTCAGATAACATTAGCAGCATTACATACAAAGCCCCATAAGAACTATTTACAGTAGTACTATACAATATACAGAATGCTCAGGTAACATTAGCAGCATTACATACAAAGCCCCATAAGAACTATTTACAGTAGTACTACACAACATACAGAATGCTCAGGTAACATTAGCAGCATTACATACAAAGCCCCATAAGAACTATTTACAGTAGTACTATACAATATACAGAATGCTCAGGTAACATTAGCAGCATTACATACAAAGCCCCATAAGAACTATTTACAGTAGTACTATACAACATACAGAATGTTCAGGTAACATTAGCAGCATTACATACAAAGCCCCATAAGAACTATTTACAGTAGTACTATACAACATACAGAATGCTCAGTTAACATTAGCAGCATTACATACAAACCCCCATAAGAACTATTTACAGTAGTACTATACAACATACAGAATGCTCAGGTAACATTAACAGCATTACATACAAAGCCCCATAAGGACTATTTACAGTAGTACAATACAACATACAGAATCCTCAGTAACATTAGCAGCATTACCTTCAAAGCCCCATAAGAACTATTTACAGTAGTACTACACAACATATAGAATGCTCCATAACATTAGCAGCATTACATACAAAGCCCATTTAGAAGTATTTACAGTAGTACTATACAACATTCAGAAAGCTCAGGAATCATTAACAGCAGTACATACAAAGCCCCATAAGAACTATTTACAGTAGTACTATACAACATACAGAATGCTCAGGTAACATTAACAGCATTACATACAAAGCCCCATAAGAACTATTTACAGTAGTACTATACAACATACAGAATGCTCAGATAACATTAGCAGCATTACATACAAAGCCCCATAAGAACTATTTACAGTAGTACTATACAATATACAGAATGCTCAGGTAACATTAGCAGCATTACATACAAAGCCCCATAAGAACTATTTACAGTAGTACTATACAACATACAGAATGCTCAGGTAACATTAACAGCATTACATACAAAGCCCCATAAGAACTATTTACAGTAGTACTATACAACATACAGAATGCTCAGGTAACATTAACAGCATTACATACAAAGCTCCATAAGAACTATTTACAGTAGTACTATACAACATACAGAATGCTCAGGTAACATTAGCAGCATTACATACAAAGCCCCATAAGAACTATTTACAGTAGTACTATACAACATACAGAATGCTCAGGTAACATTAGCAGCATTACATACAAAGCCCCATAAGAACTATTTACAGTAGTACTATACAACATACAGAATGCTCAGGTAACATTAACAGCATTACATACAAAGCCCCATAAGAACTATTTACAGTAGTACTATACAACATACAGAATGCTCAGGTAACATTAGCAGCATTACCTACAAAGCCCCATAAGAACTATTTACAGTAGTACTATACAACATACAGAATGCTCAGGTAACATTAGCAGCATTACATACAAAGCCCCATAAGAACTATTTACAGTAGTACTATACAACATACAGAATGCTCAGGTAAAATTAACAGCATTACATACAAAGCCCCATAAGAACTATTTACAGTAGTACTATACAACATACAGAATGCTCAGGTAACATTAGCAGCATTACATACAAAGTCCAATAAGCAATATTTACAGTAGTACAATACAACATACAGAATGCTCAGGTAACATTAACAGCATTACATACAAAGCCCCATAAGAACTATTTACAGTAGTACTATACAACATACAGAATGCTCAGGTAACATTAGCAGCATTACCTACAAAGCACCATAAGAACTATTTACAGTAGTACTATACAACATACAGAATGCTCAGATAACATTAGCAGCATTACATACAAAGCCCCATAAGAACTATTTACAGTAGTACTATACAACATACAGAATGCTCAGGTAACATTAGCAGCATTACATACAAAGCCCCATAAGAACTATTTACAGTAGTACTATACAACATACAGAATGCTCAGGTAACATTAGCAGCATTACATACAAAGCCCCATAAGAACTATTTACAGTAGTACTATACAACATACAGAATGCTCAGGTAACATTAACAGCATTACATACAAAGCCCCATAAGAACTATTTACAGTAGTACTATACAACATACAGAATGCTCAGGTAACATTAGCAGCATTACATACAAAGCCCCATAAGAACTATTTACAGTAGTACTATACAACATACAGAATGCTCAGGTAACATTAGCAGCATTACATACAAAGCTCCATAAGAACTATTTACAGTAGTACTACACAAAATACAGAATGCTCAGGTAACATTAGCAGCATTACATACAAAGCCCCATAAGAACTATTTACAGTAGTACTATACAACATACAGAATGCTCAGGTAACATTAACAGCATTACATACAAAGCCCCATAAGAACTATTTACAGTAGTACTATACAACATACAGAATGCTCAGTAACATTAGCAGCATTACATAAAAAGCTCTATAAGAACTATTTACAGTAGTACTATACAACATACAGAATGCTCAAGTAAGATTAGCAGCATTACATACAAAGCCTGTAAGAACTAGTTACAGTTGTACTACTGCAACATAAAGAATGCTCTGGTAACAGTAGCAGCATTACATACAAAGCCCCATAAGAACTCTTTACAGTAGTACTATGCAACATACAGAATGCTCAGGAACATTAAGAGCATTACATACAAAGCCCCATAAGAACTATTTACAGTAGTACTATACAACATACAGAATGCTCAGGTAACATTAACAGCATTACATACAAAGCCCCATAAGAACTATTTACAGTAGTACTATACAACATACAGAATGCTCAGGTAACATTAACAGCATTACATACAAAGCCCCATAAGAACTATTTACAGTAGTACTATACAACATACAGAATGCTCAGGTAACATTAGCAGCATTACATACAAAGCCCCATAAGAACTATTTACAGTAGTACTATACAACATACAGAATGCTCAGGTAACATTAGCAGCATTACCTACAAAGCTCCATAAGAACTATTTACAGTAGTACTATACAACATACAGAATGCTCTGTTAACATTAGCAGCATTACATGCAAAGCTGCATAAGAACTATTTACAGTAGTACTATACAAAATACAGAATGCTCAGGTAGCATTAAAAGCATTACCTGCAAAGCCCCATAAGAACTATTTACAGTAGTACTATACAACATACAGAATGCTCAGTAAAATTAGCAGCATTACATACAAAGCCCCATAACAACTATTTACAGTAGTGCTATACAGCATACAGAATGCTCAGGTAACATTAGCAGCATTACATACAAAGCCCCATAAGAACTATTTACAGTAGTACTATACAACATACAGAATGCTCAGGTAACATTAACAGCATTACATACAAAGCTCCATGATAACTATTTACAGTAGTACATATACAACATACAGAATGCTCAGGTAACATTAGCAACATTACATACAAAGCTCCATAAGAACTATTTACAGTAGTACTATAAAACATACAGAATGCTCAGGTAACATTCACAGCATTACATACAAATCCCCATAAGAACTATTTAAAGTAGTACTATACAACATACAGAATGCTCTGGTAACATTAACAGCATTACATACAAAGCCCCATAAGAACTATTTACAGTAGTACTATACAACATACAGAATGCTCATGTAACATTAGCAGCAATATACAAAAAGCAACATAAGAACTATTTACAGTTGTGCTACACAACATACAGAATGCTCAGGTAACATTAACAGCATTACACACAAAACCCCATAAGAACTATTTACAGTAGTCTTATACAACATACAGAATGCTCAGGTAACATTCAGCAGCATTACCTTCAAAGCCCCATAAGAACTATTTACATTAGTACTATACAAAATACAGAATGCTCAGGTAAAATTTAAAGCATTACAAGCAAGGCCCCATAAAAACTAGTTACAGTAGTACTATACAACATAAAAAATATTCAGGTAACATTAGCAGCATTACATACAAAGCTCCATGAGAACTCTTTACAGCAGTACATATACAACATACAGAATGCTCAGGTAACATTAGCAGCATTACATATAAAGTTCCATGAGAACTCTTTACAGTAGTACATATACAACATACAGAATGCTCAGGTAACATTAGCAGCACTACATACAAAGCTCCATGAGAACTAGTACCTAGTAGTCCTTATACAACATACAGAATGCTCAGGTAACATTAGCAGCATTACATACAAAGCTCCATGAGAACTCTTTACAGTAGTACATATACAACATACAGAATGCTCAGGTAACATTAGCAGCATTGCATACAAAGCTCCATGAGAACTCTTTACAGCAGTACATATACAACATACAGAATGCTCAGGTAACATTCAGCAGCACTACATACAAAGCTTCATGAGAACTAGTACCTAGTAGTACTTACACAACATACAGAATGCTCAGGTAATATTCAGCAGCACTACTTACAAAGCTCCATAAGAACTAGTACCTAGTAGTACTTACACAGCATACAGAATGCTCAGGTCACATTCAGTAGCACTACATACAAAGCTCCATCAGAACTAGTACCTAGTGGGGCGTGGCCAAGGATGAACACAGGATAGCTGCAGATTTCTTCAGCTCCACCAATTTCACAGCACTGACAGGAAATAATTACTTTAAAAATTAATTTATGAAGTAATTTTCTTTCTAAATACGTTTGGAATATTTGTTTCTTGAATAATATCTAAAAAAGAAAGAAAATTTCAATAATATTCCTGTCAGAAAATACTTTGGAAATTTCTCTGTCAGCTCCTCTATTTGAAATGAGTTCCAGTAAGACAAATTCTCAAGATTCCAGCATCAAGAAAGAGCTTCAGTCTAGGATATCTACAATTCAGCAACTTACTACCAAAATGGACAAACTGGATACTAAAATTGATAACTTCATAGAAAAAACTACAAAACAAATAGTTTTGTTACATCTAGACTTGCAACAACAGAAGACTCAGATTACAGGCATAGAAGAGACTGTAAATGACATGGAGAATAGAATCCAAGAAGAAGAAATCAACATTGAGTTTTTGCTGAAACAGAACACACATCTACAAACTAAACTTGATGACCTGGAAAATAGATCTAGGCGCAATAATATTAGGATTTTTGGACTGCCAGAAAATATAGAAGGTAAGAATATTACTTCTTTTTTAAATACATGGCTCCCCAAAACTTTAGACTTGCCAGAAGCATTTTCTTTTGGTATTGAAAGAGCCCATAGATCCATATCTAATTTTAACTCTAACAAAAAGTATCCTAGATCAGTTATAGTTAGATTTCTATCATCCTATGACAAAGAGATGGTACTTAAATCTGCATGGGCTAAAGCACCTGTTAAAATTAATGAGGCAACTGTGCGTTTTGACAATGACTATTCTTCCTTGGTAATAACTAAAAGAAAAGTTTTTCTGCCATTAATAAGAGAGCTTAAGAAAGCACAGTTTAAAACCTATCTTCTGTTTCCTGCCAAACTAAAAATCTTTCTACCAGATGGCCCTAGAATTTTTGAAGACTTAGACTCTGCATTGCTGTATATCAAAAAAATAAGATTTTGGATAAAATAGAGGAAATGGAATGGGCTAGTCCTTCATTAAAGAGGTTGGCAACAGAAGCTTCTTGGAAGACTTCAGAGAAGAAAAAAAAGACTAAAAAACAAATGACTTGTTCTATGTTTTTTCTTTTTTCTCTCTCTCTCGTTTTTCTTCACTATTAATCTCTTTAAATACAGTTACTGCATCTCCAGAAAGCCACAAATATTCTGAAAAAGATTTAATCAAAGTTATTTTCTGTGTACAAAGAACTGTTTTTGTTTCATAGTCAAAATATCTGAGGAACAAATAACAAGCTATCAATCAACTTGTTTCTCTTTGTGATAAAGAGACCCAAGGTTAGTAATTTGATACATTTTTTTCTCTCTTCTTGTTTTAAATAATGACATTCTTTCTAGATTATGCATTCAGTAAGGGGTGGTGGAGGGCAGGGAGAGAAGTATGATGAAAATATGATAAGTGGAATAATAACTTATTAACTCTTTTTAAAAAAGTATATATGCTGTTTAAATACTGTTGCTAATTATTTTGCCATGATTCTATTGCTTATACTTGTTTACAAATAATCTGTCATGATTTAATTACTAATAATTAGAACTAAACAGTAGTAAATAATATGTTTCATATCTATCTTTATTAATATAAACAGCAAGTAATATTCCACTGTAGATACTTTTTATAGCTTCCTTTTTTATCTTTTCTCTTTCTTCTCTTACTCTCTTTTTATTTTTTCTCTCTCTCTTTTTCTTTCATATAAGTACATTTACATGCTTTTGATAATACTGATACATGTATATAATAAGATTTGTATAAAAAATTGAATTGGGGCATAAAAAATTAGTTGTGTTATATATTAATAACTGTGGGCTTAGTTTCACTGTCATAGAGACTGTAATAACTTGTAAAATACTTCGCGAAGGTTTTACTCTGTTTAGTTTCATTTGTATTGCTAAATGAATGTCAGTCACTTGCATTTATTAAAATTCCCGCCAGAATGTTAAGGGAGACAATTTGGGATGTGGTTTACCTCGTGAATAGTGTCCTTGAGTTGTTTTAAAAGCTTCAACACTCAGACTTCACGCAGAGAAGCTGAATGCAGTCAATTTGAACTTTGACCCCTGAATTCACACTGACACATCGCAGATTCAAGAAGAACACTCTACCAGGAAGTAGAACTGCTGCAAATGCGACTCTGCGATGGAAAATGAACTCTATAACATTTAAATGTGAGTTATTTTTATAACTACTTACTTATTCATGTTATAATTTATAAAATATGAAAGTTATAATGATTTTAAATGATTCAGTATCCCATAGTAAGCAAGTGTGATATTTTAGAAGGCATAGAAAGTAAAACATATAAACATATGTTTTTGAAAGTTTACATGACTGCAACATATTAATGTATGTAAATACTTATGATTTAAACATATATAATACTACAATTCATTTGACTTATCTAACTGACAAGCATAAATATCATTATGATTTTATCTTAGAAGAAGCTGTCGTGACATATTTTAAAGCAGCAGTTCAGATATATAAAATATAGATGGCTTTCTTCACAATGATTTAAGTATATCTGGGAATTTACATAGCTATGCAGTATGATCTGTAACCATATTTATGAACATAAATATTTTATTTAACTGGCAATAATAAGTATGAGAAAAAAAACTTTGATGCAAGTAATTTAAAGTCTTTTAGAAGCTGTTAACTGCATTTCTATGACAGAAAATAGGAATATCCTAATATATGTAATGTCTGAATCATAATAGCCTAAGTTATTGACTCTAAATGAACATAAGAACTTATTTTTACAAACTTTGAATAAATTAATATGTAGATATGCCCCCTTTTTTTTTTTTTTCTCTCTCCCTCTCCCTCTCACTTCTTTTCTTTCTCTCTCTCTCGGCTCCCAATATCAAGTTTATTTGAATGCTATTTGATTATAAATGTATTATACTAAATAGATGTACATAGTAGTATGAATTGTTTCTAAAAGTTTCTATTTATTTATATGATGCTGATTTATCAAATGTTTAGCTTTGTCTTACTAGATAATCTAATTGAAAGAGGTTAACTTTAGTTAATAATAACCAGTATTAAATTGATAAGGTGGCAGCTGAGGTACTGCTGCTTAGGGTAGGGGTTAACTTGAGTGGTATGTGCTACTCAAAGTTGGAGTTTTAACTCAGGCTGGGTGCAAGGTTTAATCCTTATATTATTTTCTTCTGTTTACTGTTGTTTGTATATAGTTCTGACATCCACAATACATTTTATAAACTCATTGTCACTACAAACAAAAATCAAGCTTATACAAAATCCCATAAGAGTTTCAATAAATACAGCTATATTTAAAGGTACACCTAAAGGAGGAGGTATAACATTACTTATTTTGTTAATTGTTATTCTGTTTATAAGTTTTATATGTTTTAAAATGCCAAATGACTTCTCTAAAAGGAATTTCTTTAAACATCAATGGACTGAATAATCCATGTAAAAGGGCAAGCTTAATGAGATACATTAATTTACATAAGGCCAACTTAGTATTTCTTCAAGAAACACATCTCCTGAAAAAAGATATTGATAAATTAGCCACTAATAAATATACAGTATTAGTTAGTTCAGAGCACACTCAGAAAAAAGAGGAGTGGCTATTTTATGGAATAAAAGTATGCCCATACCTAAAACTATTAAGTCTTATGAAGATGATAAAGGAATGTTTTGTATGGTTACAATACAAATTAATGGAAAGACATATACATTAATCAATGTATATTGGATACCAGGAATTGGTATTAATACAGTGAAATACCATCTTAATAAGATCATATCATTCTCTATAGGAGATATTATTTTAGCAGGTGACTTTAATTGTTTCCTACATGAAAAAGATACTACTACTATAGGAAAAAGGAAAATTACATCTAATGCAAAACATTTAAAGGATTTTGTTAATTCTTATCATTTGAATGATATTAATAATCAGATAGATTCAAAATCATTACCATACACCTTTTTTTCTAACAGATATAAAACTTATTCAAAAATAGATAGAGTCTTTATTTCTAACCAGATGGTAACAGAATTAATTAATTCTAAAATCATTTCGTGTCCTATATCAGATCATAATTCAATTGTCTTTGAGTTCATGATAAAAAGTACTTACAATGTTCAGATCAAAAGGATACCAGCATACTTAACTCAAATAAAAGACTATAAAGATTATATACTTTCAGAAGTGCAACATTTTTAGACATAAATAATACTCCTGAAGTCTCCATTGTTTATGTTTGGGATGCTTTAAAATCATATCTATATGGACAAAGTATCAGATGGTATAATAATAAAAGGAAATCTTGGGATAAGGAATTATTAGATATTCAAAGTAAATTAGACTCTTATAAGCATAATAATAAAGAAAATATCATGGACAAAAAAGTCATTGAAGAAATAAACAAACTAAATGAGAAATACAAAGAAATTTTAACTCATAAAGTTAAAATAACTTTAGAGAAATACAAGTTTTTGTCTTACTCAATAAGTCCCAAATACTTACATAGACTTAAAAATAAAACAAAAAGGTTGAATAAGCAAAATCATATCAAAGAAATTTTCTCTCTAAGGAAAAAGAAGAATGTTTTTAGTCTACCAGAAATATTAGATGAATTTAGAAATCACTTTCACAAAATTAATCATAATAACATTAACATGGAACCTAAAGATAAAATAAAGAAATTTATAACTACAAACATGAATAAAAAACTTAATAAACAACAGACTAAACTATTGGATAAAAATATTTCATATACAGAGGTTGTTACACAAATAAACAAGCTTAAATCAAACAAAGCACCAGGTAATGATGGTATTATACCAGAGATATATAAAATTCTTTCTAAAAGTACATACTCATTAATACATACGGTTTTTATTTTGGCCCAAAATGAGTTAATAACTCCCCCATCTTGGAAATACACATTTATTTCGCCAATTTTAAAACCCAATAAAGATCCAACTAGATGCACTTCATATCGACCCATTTCATTACTTAATGTTGATTATAAAATGTTTATGAGTATTTTTGCTGATAGATTGAAGACAATCTTCCCATGCATTATAGATATAGATCAGACAGGCTTCATTGTAAATAGAAATACTTTTGATAATATAAGGAGAACTCTAACATTAATTGATTTTGCAAATAGGAGAAAGAATGATTTAACACTTATTAGTCTCAACATAAGTTCAGCATTTGATTCAGTAAATTGGGACTTCTTGTTTATCTTACTGAAGTGCACAAACTTTTCAGATGCGTTTGTAAATCTAATCGAACATTTATATAAAGGAGCATTGGCTTACATTAAGATAGGAACATATGTCTCACAAAAAATACCCATTTTAAAAGGTACAAAACAAGGGTGTCCACTCTCTCCATTATTATTTACTTTAATAATGGAGCCTTGGGCTAATCTGATCAGAAACAGTACTGATATAGAAGGATCTGATATAGATGAAAATACAACATCTAAAATTCAACTTTTGCAGATGATGTTCTAATTACATCAGGATCTAATTCTTCTATGCAGTCCCTATTTGATAAAATGATGAATTTTAAAAATATTTCTGGTTTAATATTTAATGAAGAAAAAACTAAAATACTACCTATATATACACGAAAAAATGTTCTCATTAGTGATTTTAGTAAATATATACCCAATTCAGGTCAGATAACTTACTTAGGTATAATATTAACTAAGGATATCAAATCTATTATACATAATAATTATAATACCTGTCTTCTTAATATACAAAATCTTTTCAATACCTGGAATAATATGTTTTTTACTATGGAAGAGAGACTTACAATTATTAAAATGATAATATTCCCTAAGATATTATACTTAATACAATCAATAATACTCCCACCTACAAAAATAATTATTATTATCTAGTAGTACATACACAACATACAGAATGCTCAGGTAACATTCAGCAGCACTACATACAAAGCTCTGTGAGAACTATTACCTAGTAGTACTTACACAACATACAGAATGCTCAGGTAACATTCAGCAGCACTACATACAAAGCTCCTTGAGAACTATTACCCAGTAGTACTTATACAACATACAGAATGCTCAGGTAACATTCAGCAGCACTACATACAAAGCTCCATGAGAACGAACTATTACCTAGTAGTAATTATACAACATACAGAATGCTCAGGTAACATCCAGCAGCACTACATACAAAGATCCACGAGAATTATTACCTAGTAGTACTTACACAACATACAGAATGCTCAGGTAACATTCAGCAGCACTACATACAAAGCTCCATGAGAACTATTACCTAGTAGTACTTACACAACATACAGAATGCTCAGGTAACATTCAGCAGCACTACATACAAAGCTCCATGAGAACTATTACCAAGCAGTACTTACACTCGTACTTGAAGAATTTGATTTGACAGGGAATTGAGTTTATTTTGCTATACAATTGGAGTAAAAAGCATGTTTTGCTTTATTGTGAGCTTTGTGAATTGGGAGGAGATGTTTGTCAGTAGAGCAGAGAGCTCTGTTAGTGGATTGGAGTTATACTATATTTTTTAGGGCAGAGCATTTTTTCAGGGTGAAATGCCAATCAGTGCACAAATTGAAACTGAGAGAAGGAGATAAGGTGAATTAGCTCAAGCCAGTTCAGATGCCTGGGCGCAATACAGCGTTGTGTGGAGAATGGCTTGTTGGAAGCAAATCTAATCTGGCTATTTTATCATGGCAATGCTCTAGTTTAGCTGTCAGGGTGATCTGGAGGTTGGTAAAGTAGAAGAGGGATACAGACATGCAGGCAGCAGGTAGGAGAATGTTAATGTTATTTGGTTGCTTTCAGTCAGATATTGTTTGGCTCTATATAGCAGACCTGTCTTCTAATGTGTTTTTTGATTGCTTGTTGGAAGTGGAGGTTGATTGTCATGGTGCCATCCACTATAAGCCCTAGTAGTTTAGTATTGAAGACTACCTCAATATTTGTGTTATTTGCAGAGGTGATTTGAAAGTTAGCTTTGCATTTGTTATAACATTTAGGAGTGAAAATAAGTTTTGTCTGTTTTTTTCTGTTTAGTATTAGGTATAATTTTGCTAGCCAGTTTTCTATGGAGGAGAATGAATCTTGTGTGATTCATTAAGAGGTGAATGGGATTTGGGGCAGAGCAGATAAGGGTTGCATCATGTTTTGAGGAACTTAGTAAATTACTGCTAAATATATTAAACAGTAGTGACCCCAGTATGGAGAACTGGGGAGCACTGGCAGAGACTGATAAAAAGGCAGATATTCTAGACTGTCATTTGACTGCTTGGATCTGTTGGAGAGGTAGCTGAGGAACCAGGAGAGACTGGAGTAGGACAGATCAAGGGAGGGCAGCTGCTGGAGTAGTTTATTATCAGATACAGTGGCAAAGGCTTTATATAGGTCCAGGAAAAGAGCAGATACAATATTACCTGCACTGTGACTACGATTAGTGCTGTTAGAGGAGGCTGTCAGTGACCGCAGCTGACTGTATATTTAGAGAGAGGTTGCAGGGGTCATGGTCCAATGCATCGGGGAATGGTTTTGTGAGTACACTGGCTTATAGAGGTAAGAATGGTTAAAAAGGTCTCTTTATTGAAGTTTGTTAGATCGTGATCTTCTTTAAAATTGCATTTCTTGGCTTGAGAAGTTGTGTGTCTAAGGGCAAAGATTTGTAGATGATCACTAAGTGTATCCAGAAAGTGTAAAACACACAAAAGCAACCAGGAAACCAGTAAAACCAAAAGCCATGAAGGTAGACCAAAGAAAGCAAGTGCTCCAAATAGCGTACACAAGATTTATTTGTCCGCTTTCATAAAACACTTCATCAGAATGAAAAACAAGAGTAAAACCACATTTAAATACACTCATCAATTAAATAATTAATTAACTAATTAAACAAAAATATACAATAAAAACTGTTAAATAAAAAAGGAAGAAGCTACTTTCTGTTTATCAGTAATATACAACTTGCGATGTTTTAAAAAACATTTTAAATTAATACATTCATTTAACCCAGGTGGCTTATCAGATTTTAATTTGATTTGCCAGATTGCTTCTCTTTGTTCAAGATAACATTTAAGATCCCCTCCCCTAGGATCAACAGGACAAATTTCCAACACTGTGAACAATTGGTGACAATAATTTGAATAATTTACTTGTCACAACTTTAATGGACATTCAAAGCTCGTTAAAATTTCTTGTTGAGAATGCCAGCAGTAAGAGACGTACACCTACAAATCCTGTTTTGAGTTCGCCACCGGACATTTACGAAGAAATGGACACAGTAATCGACTTGGGCGGTATTGTAGATGCTAACGCAGCTAATGATGACGTTGAAGTCTGTGAAGAGAGTTTGCATTTACGCGCCAACGATTCCGGAGGTTCTGCTATAGAGAAACTGCTTTCCTTATCTGAAAATCCTTTCGGTGGCAACATTCAACTTCAAAAAGAAATACAACAAGATTTTTTTGGTGCACAACAGGAGCATCTGTTACGGCTTTTGAAAAGGTACAGGTCCATCAATATAGAAAATTGTTATTTCATGCGGTGCATTGAATTAAACATTATTCCGAAAGGTCTAATGTTTTTTAAATGCCCCAATGGAGTAAATGCGAACAGTCCGTTTTTTCAGCACTTAGTTAACTTTTTTACTGAGTCTGGAATATGTTTTCTCAGGCTCTTAATTGATAACAACAGGCAAAAGATGTCGGTGCTGAAAAAAGAGATAACTGATCTTGAACAGCATTTAAAGTCTACGTTAACTTTACATAATTTTGGTACGCTGATGCACCAGTTTTCTCGCGATTTAGAACAGCATTCTAAGGAAGTTACTGTTCGCAAACAACAAAAAATATCTCGTGATTTAACTTTATTTAAGAATAAGACTGCTTTTGACCATTTTGTTAATCACACCAAAGATCTTGCCCTTAAAGGCAACCGCGGCTCCTCTTTTTCTTATAACAAAAAATCTTACAGTACAGTTACCAGCTCCACTGTTACTGGTAATGAATTTTTAGTTTCTAAAGACAAATTGCTAAAGGGGCATTCTGTTGGATCACTCAATAGAAGTAAAAAAATAGGTAATTTGGACGCAGTGGTTGCAACTTCTGTTAACAATCCATTGGAAAAGACTGTTACTGACAATAATATGTCCGACAATGTTTTGGTTGCAGATACCGTTGTCAAAGATATTGCTGACGATGGTATAGCTTGCAATATACCATCTGACTCTGGTTCTATTGTTGTTTCCAAGAAAAATCAGGGAAACCATTACAAGAAGACTGTATTCACACGCAGTCGGACTTTTTCGGGGTCGACGTCCTCAGGGGACGAAATATAACAGAAGATTTGGGCTTGTTTAATATTATTATTTTGTTTTTTCTGATGTGCAACTTAAAGTTTTAAAATTAGGTCTGAATTTTGTACCATCACACAGGGGCAATTATAGTAAAACAGTAATAGATATCATGAAATTTACTAGAAAATTAAATTTGTCTTATTTGATGCACAACATACATCAAAAAGATAAATTTCTTGTTAAATCATCTATTTACAATCCTACCTTACATCACACCTTAAAGGTATTTCAGGAACAATGCATTCAAGATGTCAGTGACCATTTATCTAGAAAGAACAGACATATGCATCATAATTTAACTATTTATGAAAAATCTGCTTTGTTTGAATTGCAAAGACTGACTAATCAAATCAGGTTTATGAAAAGTGATAAAGGGTCCAACATTGTTATCATGAGTCAGGAGAAATATAAAACCTGTATGTTAAAATTATTGAATAATGCTGTAGAATATGAAGAAGTTCCCTTACATTTTATACAGTGTCAATTTAGAATGATACATTCTTTTTTATATGATTGTCTTATGTCTGGGGGCATTACATTTGAATTATATGATTTTTGTTTCATCACAGAGCCTAAGATTGGTGTTATTTTCGGCATACCGAAAACACATAAAAATATTTCTGATCCTCCTTTCAGGCCCATTGTTTCTTCTCCCCACTCAGTTACAGAAGGAGTTGCTTTAGTTATTGACTCTATGTTAGGGCCCTTATTAGTGGACCAGCAATCTTACATTAAGGATTCCTGGCATTTTCTAAGTAAGCTACGTGATTTTTTGAAAACTTTTTCTTTTGATGTTAACAAACACACCATTTTTACCATCGATGTTGTGTCTCTTTACACCTGTATCCCTCATGAAGATGGAGTGGAGGCAGTTCGTAGTTTTTTATGCCAGAAACAATGTTTTTCCACCTCTACTATTAATACTATTTGTTTGTTTATTGAAATAGTATTGGATAACAACTTCTTTTTGTTTGGGGACAAATATTATAAACAAAATAGAGGTGTAGCGATGGGCTCTCCAGCTGCTCCAGCATATGCTAACACCGTTATGGCTTGGTGGGAGCTTGAAATAATACCTTTATTAGAACAGAAATTTCAAGTAAAATTCTATTGTAGGTTCATTGACGATTTAGTGTTTATTTTGGAAGGGGGATCTGATACTGTTGACCAATTCATGGTTGAGGTGAATTCATTTTCTAGGTATTTGAAGTTTACCAAGGGTGATGTTGGTTCAGCCATCAATTTTTTAGATATTCATCTGTGGTGGGATTCTATTGGTTGTCAATTTCAAAGTAAAATACATCGTAAAGAGACATTTACCAATGGATACCTACATTCTTCTAGTGGACATCCTAAGTATATGATAAGAAATATTCCTAAGGGCCAGTTCATTCGAGCATGTCGTATGACTACTAGGGACTGTGACCTGTCTAGTGAATTCAATTTTATCATTGAACTGTTCTCCAAGAGAGGATATGATATCCCCTTTTTGGTTAGTACAGCAAATGAAATTCTTGACAGACGTTTCACTGATTTTCCTGCTATTTTAAGTTGCCCATTTAGTAATACTTTTGGTTCTGGTTCTGATAAATCTGTAGGTTTGAGTGGTTCTAACTTAATTTGTTCATTTGAGATGAGTGAGGATAGTTATTATTTTTCTTCCATTTTGGAAAACAATTGGAAAGTTATTAAAGGTAATTCCGAAATACACAAGGTTTTGGGTGACAAACCAAAATTTGTGTTTCGGAACGAATATAATCTTAAAAAAATTTTGGAAAACAACAAAAGTGTAGCTAAAAATGTTTTGTCTAATAAAAGAGGCATGCATTGTTGCCATCAATGCACTGCCTGTAGATTTATTCTAGTTAGTCCCTACATAGCTGTTAGTACTATTGATTACACCATCGAGGTACCTGGTTTAGTTAATTGTAATGCCACCAATGTTGTTTACATTTCTTTTTGTTCTGGTTGCCCTGCATTTTATGTAGGGATGACCACCAGGAAACTTAGCACTCGCATTAAGGAACACAACTATGCTATTAAATCTAGGGACAATACTAATGCTTTGTATAAGCATTCCATTGATTGTTCTTCCTTTAAGAAATTTTTGTTCACAGTGTTGGAAATTTGTCCTGTTGATCCTAGGGGAGGGGATCTTAAATGTTATCTTGAACAAAGAGAAGCAATCTGGCAAATCAAATTAAAATCTGATAAGCCACCTGGGTTAAATGAATGTATTAATTTAAAATGTTTTTTAAAACATCGCAAGTTGTATATTACTGATAAACAGAAAGTAGCTTCTTCCTTTTTTATTTAACAGTTTTTATTGTATATTTTTGTTTAATTAGTTAATTTAATTGATGAGTGTATTTAAATGTGGTTTTACTCTTGTCTTTCATTCTGATGAAGTGTTTTACGAAAGCGGACAAATAAATATTGTGTACGCTATTTGGAGCACATGCTTTCTTTGGTCTACCTTCGTGGCTTTTGGTTTTACTGGTATCCAGAAAGTGCCTGGAGATGAAATTTTATCAGGTTTGTTTGCTAGAAACCAGTCTAGTGTTGATTTTTTTCCCATTTCACTTGTTGAGTATGGGGTATGAATGAGTTGTGAGTAATTGTATAAGTTTGGTAACAGTGAGGGAGGCTCAGAGGTGAGGAAGAGCTAATCTATGTGTAAGTCACCCTGTATTATTGTTTTGTAGGTTCAATGGTTCATAGGTTTATAGTTGTATACTAGGCTAACTACCACTGGGGCCTTTACAAGCCATCCCAAGCATCCTAGTTGTATCCCACAAGTTTACTGTATAAACTTTAGACATTATTTTAAATGGTATATATATAAGCTAAGGCAAGATTTACAGTCTGCCTCTGTCCATTGGAGATGTAGATGATGGACCAGGGATGTATTTCCAATTTCCTATCCACTGTTCCAAGTTTCTCTTGAATAAGGTTAGGGCAGAGCTCACATAGATGGGAAACCTGTTCCAGAGAAGGGGAATTCTCTGAGACACATTCCTGCCCCTCCAGTATGTCCTGTATAAGTTGCAATCAAAGTTTTAATCCCTAGATTGAGTAATTCTGATGCTATTCATTTTGTGGATATGGAAAACGTCTATCTAAATGGGATCCAAGGATGCCTTACATGCCAGGCATAGCTCGCCTCTCAACAATCTTTAGAAAACAGAGTATAGAGACAGGGCTTTGAGGTGATTTCCATAGGACATGCTGTTTATTCCCTGTATTCTTTTTGTGAGGAACCTCTGTGAACATTCAAGTTGTTACATATGCCTGGTCAGGTACATACCAAAAGAGGTGCTGTACTCGATGATGAGCCTGATGAGGGATGAATATAGTGGAACGACATCTTCTTTGGACCTAGATGCCATGCCTTTACTTATAGGTTTACCAGCACATAGTGATTTTATTACTACCTTAGACACATGCTGGCCAAAAGCCAGGTTACTATCTACATACATACCCAAATCCTTGACTACTGTTTTTATTCTTGGTGGAATATTATCGATCAGTTAATTTCCTAAGGTGGCTGACTTCCTAAAGGATACTATTATGCATTTCTTGACATTGTGTTTTAAGCTGTGGCTTTGACACCTGTCATCTGTCTGTGTTAGCCCTTCCTATAGTATGTATAGTCTTGGAGGGGGATTTTATGACTGCTTCTAGTTTGCAATCATCTACACAACTGGTCAGCCAGAGGCCCTTGATATTAGCTTTGCCTCCCAAGAAGTAGATACTAAAAAGAAGAAGACCCAGCACAGAGCCTTGAAGGACTCCTATAGTGACAGCCCTCTCTATAGGGGTGGTATCTCTATCGTAACTTCCAGGGTCCTATCTGAGAGCCAGATGACAATCCAGTGCATAACATAGGGGTTTATGCCTACATCTATAGTTTGTTTACAATGCCCAAGTCTGGTATTGTATCAACTGTCTTAGCCAGGTCAAGGTAGGCAGAATGCACCATTTTGTCCTCATTCATTGCCTTGGTGATCTTCTCAAAGAAGTCCACCAGTTAAGTAGGCATGATCTGCTCTTGATAAAACCAAACTGGGTTGGATCCAGTGTTTGAAGGTTTTTTTATGTCCTTATTAATCATTTTCATGATAATTCATTATATGGCTTTGCATATGAGACTAGTCAGACTTTTAGGTATGAAGTACCCAGAGTCCGTTGATGGACTGCCCTTCTACAGAGGAATGAATGTTACAGTTCTCCATTTGCATGACACAAAGACTGTCTGAAGGCTATGGTTAAAACTGTGACTCCAGTGGCCCTAATAGTTCATGTTTCAGGCTATTTAGGATGCATCATGGGATTATATCAGGGCCTATTGGTGCAGTGCTACTGGCCTTAGCTCATATAGGACCTACTTCCTAGTGACCATTGGGGGAAGGTTGTTCGATGGTATTTCCTGGGGACAGCTAGAGGAGAGAGGGGAATAAAACTGGAGCGGAACTGGTCTGCCAGCAGATTTGTTATATCTTCTGGCTACATGTATGTGGTTCTATTTCCAGTTCTGCACACTGCTGTGTGCTACCTTTGATGTTTCAGACATAGCTAAAGAAAGCCTTGCGGATGTCTTTTTGGAGGCTATCTTTACTTCATAGTTGTCTTTAGTAAACTTAATTTGCCCTCTTAGTTGTTTGTTTGGATTGCTGACAGTGTTTTTGTCATAATAGGCATAGCACTTCCTAATCTTGGCTATGCCTTTATTCTTTGCTCTACACCGAGTTTATGTTTTGATTCCACCAGGCTGGTTTGGGTTTCTGTGAACAATTCTGAATAGGCAGTTAAGTTCTTAATGGTTTGGAGGGAGGGCTTGAAATTTTGATAGGTTATCTCTAAGTAATAGGAAGTTTACCTTAATTTACCTTCCTAAATGTTACAGGGTTAACTGGGGGTCACAGAATTAATTTCTATTATAAAGGAGATGGCTTTGTGGTCTGACCTTACCAGAGAGGACATTACAATTTGGGGGGTACAGTGGTCTCCCATGTTTGCGACTCCCAGGTCATGCAGTTTTGTACCCGTAGTGGGAGTTATGAACTATCTGGTTCAAGGTGCTTGTGTTTATAAAATACAGGAATCTGTAGATGTAAGTCTGGAGTTGTGTAAGTATCCCATTTTATAGTGAGGTAGTTGCAGTCACCTATGAATATGACATTGGGTGAATGGTGATGGCCTCCAGTAAGTCTAAGTATAATTTATGGGTTTCTTGGGTCATAGAGGGTGACCTATAGCTTGCCAAGGATATGATATGGGACTGTGTCTATGGAAATCAGGACATGGAAAAGCTGAAACACATTGTCTTGTTTGAGCAATCTTGAGGTGAGTTTGTTGTTGATATACATTGAAACACCTCCACCTTTGGTCCTTGCTTGTTCAGTAGCTGGCCTGAATGTGTGGAAGGCATTGTATGCCTGCACTGCTGGGGTGCTCTCTGCAACTTTAAACCATGTCTCAGTAACTGTACAGATGTCTACATTCTCCAGTGTGAGGACAGCCAGGAGGGAGTGGAGTTTCTTGTTTAGGTTCCAGGCACTGAGCAGTAACACTTTTAGAGTCTCTTGGGTTGACTTTATTATATCGGAAGGTTTACTAGATAGCTGACTGTGATTTTTCTCCCTATTTAGCCTGTTGAGTGGGACATCTGTATGTCTCACAAAGGAGTCTCCTATGATTAAAATATTGAGTAGTGTGTTGGCTTGCCTTATGGGCTTTGTAGTGGTAAATATTTAATGTAGTAGGAAATTTTCTAATGAGTTAATGTTATCATCAGGTGAGATATATAGAGCTACAATACAGAGGCTTCTCCTGTCATTTAGTATGAGGAGGGAGATGAGTATCTCAGCATTACTAAAGGCGGAGAGAATGTTTTAGTAGAGAAACAGAGAATTTTCCAGGGTATTAGAATATGTTATAGCTATGCTACCACCTTTTTTTGCCTTTCTGTTGAGTCTATATATGTTGTATCCTGGTGGAGTGATTTTCTTATTGATTATGCCTGGGTTTAACCAGCTGGTTAGGATGTCAACAGCATATATGTTTAATCATGCATGAAGGTCAGTGTTTTTTGCTGATGCTTCTGATGTTGATATGCTAGACCTTTGGTATGAACTGAGTTGTGGACTGGGCATATAGGTGATATGGTGGAGAACACCCAAGTATATTTATAATAGGCTCAAAGTTAGGGTGAATATCACCACAGAGTTGCATTTTAGGGGAGGGGAAAAGGGAAACAGTAGATTTTGGTTTATGCTATATTCTTATTCTGGAGTGAGTTTTGGCTTAGATGGGTGAGGCAGCAAGAACTGAGCATTTAAAGAAGTCTTTGTAAAAACTATTATAGAGGTCTGGCTATATACAGACAGTGTTGGAAGTAATATTGTTGGGATGGATATTAGAAAATTAGTAGAGGGAAGGTGGATGTGGTATGAGGAGGAATGGGTTACCATGGTATGAAACTAAGCATTAAATGTTGTATGGTTAGGCAACATATTTTATGTGTCATGATGTAGGGGAAGATTGTGAGGGAGATGAACAAGGATAGGGAGACGGACTGTAGGTGATGGAACTGGTGCAGGGAAATGCGACTGGAGTAATTGCAATGCTTAGATGTGTTGGGGAGGAGGTAGAGTGGTGTGAGTGTTTTGTAGGGAGGTTAGTAAGAAAAGAGCTAAATCACTGGGGTAAGGAATATAGGGAGGTTAGTATCTGCGTGGGGAGGACAGAGTAAGTTATGCTCACTGGGGGATAGGTCAGTTAATAAATACATGGGAGGAAAGAAGTTAGAGTGCTTAACTGTAGACTGATGTTTTAGGAGTTTTGTGTGTGTGTGTGTGTGTGTGTGTGTGTGTGTGTGTGTGTGTGTGTGTGTGTGTGTGTGTGTGTGTGTGTGTGCGCGTGTGTGTGTGCGTGCGTGTGTGTGTGTGTGTGTGTGTGTGTGTGTGTGTGTGTGTGTGTGTGTGTGTGTGTGTGTGTGTGTGTGTGTGTGCGTGTGTGTGAGTGTTATTGTGATTGGCATATGTCTACAGTTACATGTATGCCTTTAAGAGGGATGGGAAGTAGGCAGAGTTTTTCAGTTATGTTAGAAACCTGGGATGCAACTCCCATACTTGTTCTGAGTTGGTTCTAAACGACAAAAAATACACTGAACCCACAGACATCGCCAATATCCTGGCAGACAGGTTCAGTGCAAACTTCTCCACCCCAAAAGAGCAAGTATCTATCCCGGCAGAGGGCTGCCTCCCAAACATCTCAGATGCTCAGGTGAAGGCTGCCCTCTCCAAAGCAAAAAACACTGCTTCCATGGGACCAGATGGCGTCCCAGGTTGCATCCTACATGAACTACAAGAGGAACTAATCCCTCAAATAAAACAGCTATACAATCTCAGCCTCACTACAGGATATGTGCCCACAGAATGGCGTACAGCAACAGTGGTCCCACTCCACAAAGGTGGAGCCTCTACGGACACTGGAAACTATCGCCCCATAAGCCTGACTAGCTTAGTCTGCAAGGCTATGGAGAGGATCATCATGGAGCTCATAAACAAAGACATTGGGGACCTACAGACACTAGATCCTACCCAGTTCGGCTTTGTCAAGGGCAGATCCTGCCTTTTGAACCTGGTTGACTTCTTTGAAACAGTCACCAAAGCCATAGATGAAGGGAAGGTAGTCCACACAGCCTATCTGGACCTTGCAAAGGCATTTGACACATTACCCCACTCGGGAATCATAGATAAGCTATCCAGCTTAAATATAAACCCCTATGTCATAAGATGGGTCGCAAACTGGATCAAAGATAGAACCCACAGAGTGAGAGTTGCTGGAGCCATGTCAGACTCGAAACCGGTCACAAGCGGCATCCCACAGGGTTCTGTCCTGGGACCACTCTTGTTCGGTATATACTTTTCCGAGGTACAGGCAAACGTGGGAGGACTATGGCTCACCAAGTTCGCAGACGACTGCAAACTGGGCGCCATAATCAACTCTCCAGCTGACACAAACATCCTTCAAAAAGGTCTCACAGAGACAGATAACTGGTGCCAGCGCCATGGTTTAAAGCTAAATGCCAAAAAATGTATAGTCATACCCTTTGGCAAAAACAATGTGCCCACAAATTACCACATAGGCGGAAACCCATTAAGTACAGAGAAAGTTATTAGGGACCTGGGGACCCAAGTTGATAGCAATCTCTCCTTTGAAAACCACATTGCCAAAGTGGTTAGAAAGACCTTCTACATAGCCCACCTCATCACGAAGGGTTTCACATCTAGATCAAGAGAGGTAATCGTGCCCCTTTATTCATCCCTCATCAGGCCCATCATAGAATACAATGCCCCTTTTGGGATGTACCTTACCCGACATTTGCAGCAATTAGAAAGACCCCAAAAGTATCTCCTCCCCCTCCCCCCCAAAAGGAGAAATAACTATCCCAGCAGAGTGTAGCCTCCCTAACATCTCAGATGCCCAGGTGAGAGCCGCCCTCTCTAAAGCTAAAAACACAGCATCAATGGGACCGGACGGTGTCCTGGGCTGTGTGCTACATGAACTCCAAGAGGAACTAAACCCAAACATAACGCTGCTGTTTAATCTTAGCCTTACTACAGGGTACATACCAAAAGAGTGGCGTACGGCAACAGTGGTCCCACTTCACAAAGGCGGTGCTTCTACGGACCCTGGAAATTACCGCCCCATAAGCTTGACGAGCATGGTCTGCAAAGCTATGGAGAGGATCATTATGGAACTCATAAACAAAGACATTGGGGACCTGCAGACATTGGATCCTACCCAGTTTGGCTTTGTCAAGGGCAGATCCTGCCTTTTGAACTTGGTCGACTTTTTTGAAACCGTCACTAAGGCCATTGATGAAGGTAAGGCAGTTCACACAGCCTACCTTGACCTTGAAAAAGCCTTTGACACAATACCACACTCGGGCATCATAGACAAACTCACCAGCTTAAATGTAAACCCATATGTCACGAGATGGGTTGCAAACTGGCTCAACGACAGAACCCACAGGGTCAGAGTTGCTGGAGCTATGTCAGACTCTAAGCCAGTCACAAGCGGTGTCCCACAGGGCTCAGTGCTGGGACCCCTCTTGTTTGGCATTTATTTTTCCGAGGTACAGGCAAACATAGGATTGTGGCTGACAAAGTTCGCAGATGACTGCAAACTGGGCGCCATAATTGATACTCCAGCGGACACAAACATCCTTCAGAGAGGACTCATAGAAATGGATAATTGGTGCCAGAGCCATGGCCTTAAGCTTAACGCCAAAAAATGTATAGTCATACCCTTTGGGAAAAACAAGGTACCCAGAAATTACCACATAGGTGGCAATCCATTAAGTACGGAAGAGGTAATCAGGGACCTAGGGACCCAGGTTGACAGTAACCTCTCATTTGACACTCACATTGCCAAAGTGGTTAGGAAGACCTTCAATATTGCCCACCTTATCATGAAGGGTTTCACATCTAGATCAAGAGAGGTCATTGTGCCCCTGTACTCATCTCTTATTAGGCCAATGATTGAGTACAATGCCCCATTTGGGATGTATCTTACCCGACACCTGCAGCAGTTGGAAAGACCCCAAAAGTTCCTCACCAAGAGGATAAAGGGTCTTAAACATATGTCATATGCTGCCCGACTGAAAAAACTCCAGCTCTATTCAGTCACATACCACCTACTCAGAGGTGACCCGTGCCTAACGTACAAGGCCATGTCCAATCCGGAATTAATGGACATGCTCCACCTCAAAAAATCCAAATCCATCAGAGCCACGAGAGCAAGAGACTTAAACCTCAACACAGAAATAAATAGGACGTGCTGGAGGGACAGATTCATAACCCAGAGGCTCCCTACACTCTGGAACAGAATCCCAATCCATGTTAGGCAGAGCCCCTTACTAAACTAACTCTATTCAAGAGAAGTCTTGACGAGTGGATGGGAGATCGTAGGTTTACCCCGGGGGTCATCTCTGTGTCACTACTAGACAGAGGCACAGTAAACTAAACCCTAAATGGGCGTAGTATTCTCATCCTAAGGGGTGGTGAAAGCCACACACACTCTGGCTAGGCTTATAAATGCCCTAGGGCAGATAGCCTAGTACGAACCTATGAACCTATGAACCTAAGAGGATCAAGGGTCTCAAACAGATGCCATATGCTGCTCGGTTAATAAAACTCCAGCTCTACTCAGTTGCATACCGCCTACTTCGAGGCGATCTATGCCTGACATACAAAGCTATGTCAAATCCAGAATTAGTGGACATGCTCCACCTCAGTAAATCTAAATCCCTTAGAGCCACACGCTCGAGGGACTTAAACCTCAGCACAAAAATAAATAGAACTTGCTGGAGGGACAGGTTCATAACCCAGAGGCTCCCTTTTCTCTGGAATAGAATTCCAGTTCATGTGAGGCAGAGCACCTCACTGAATCTCTTCAAGAAGAATCTCGATAAGTGGATGGGGGATCGTAGGTTTGTCCCAGGGATTACTCCCGTGTCACTGTTAGACAGAGGCACAGTAAACTAAACCTTAAAAAGGGCACAGTATACTCAAATCAAGGGGTGGTATAAGCCATACAGAATCGGGGCTAGGCTTATAATTGCCCCAGGGCAGATAGCCTAGTATGAACCTATGAACCGATGAACCTATGATCCAAGTTATACTTGAGTTGGGTTAAGGAACAATTCTGCTTCACATGGATGAGAAGTCTGTTCCAGAGAAGGGGTAGTCTCAGACACATTCCTGTCTTTACAATATGTCCTATTTATGTTGCAGATAATGTTTAGGTCCCTAGATCAAGTCATGCTGTTGCTATTTGTTTTGTGGATGTGAAACAGGTCCATTACAGTGGAATCAATGGATACTTTATAGACCAGGCATATATCACCTCTCAGCGCTCTGTAGGAAACTGAGTATAGGGATACGGCTTTGAGGCTGTCTGTACAGGACATGCTGTTTATGCCCTGTATTTTTTTGTGAGGAATGTCTGTGGATGCTCCAGTTGTTGCACATCTCTGGTCATGTACATACAGAAGGTGGCATTGCACGCAGTGGCTGGTCTGATGAGAGCTAAGTACATTGGAACAATGGCATCTTTGGAGATTCCATACTCCTATTTATAAGTTGCACAACATGGAATGATTTCCTTACTACCATGATCAAAAGATGGTCAAAGGCCATGT